>NC_138754.1:4393318-4420042 GCF_965113315.1 Podarcis vaucheri | reverse complement strand
CGCATGAAACCGTTCCCACTGTACCTCCCTCAAGCCTCAGCTCCACAGCTGAGTGGTTCAGCACCTTCAGACAGACAGACAGACAGACAGACAGACACACACACACCCCTCCAGTCTCGACATCTTCCCTTCTAAGCACTCTCTGAAAAATCACTTTTCTTTAGGATAAATACATTTACAATTCATTTTAATCTGAACGTGCTGGCAGGGGACTCTGTAGACCCTTAAAAAAAAGCTGTTTTGTGTTACTTTTGTTATCTCGAGAATTGTACTGTTTCATTGTTTTAAGCTGTTTTGTTAAGCAGGCTTGCACAGCATGATCCTAAAGAGGAAGGATATAAAATAAATGATAAATAAATCTCCAGCCCCCTTATGACCTGAATCACAGCTGTCAAGAGAAAAACAAAATGCCCGGGGAAGCGCCATAGCTCAGTGGAGAGAGCATCCATTGTGCATGCAGGTTCCATTTTTCAATCCTTAGGTATGGGTAAGAAAGGTACCCTGCCTGAATTCCCTGGAGAGCTGCTGCCAGTGTAGATAGTACTGAGCTAAGTAGATCAAAGGTCTGCCTCAGTATAAGGTAGCTTCCTATGTCTCTCTCAAAATTTGGGGGGGGGGGGAATGGGACAAAATCTTTCAGTCAAAATGGGGAAAATCTACAGCTCTCAGTTGTTGTCAAACTCCCAACTCCCATCATCCACCCAGACCACTAGCCATGCTGGCCGCAGGAGCACACGGGAATCTGAGCACATCTGGAGGGCCCCAGATGTTCCCCACCTCTGCTTTCGCGTTTTTTCACTATGTCAAGAGGAAGCATTTGGAGAGACAGCTTTCAAAAGCGATGAGGAAAGTCTACAACCCATCTGTACTTTCCCACTCTGGCTCTCTGGGTTTGTTTCCCCGCAGAAGACAAGTGCCTCCATTTAGGCAGATTTGTTTGAAGGACACTCAGGAAGCAGCATTCCATTGTGTTGGGGGGGGGGGAATCCTCCCCACCTGAATGACAAAACAGCACCAGCAAAACAAGGCCTTAAGATGCAAAGTGATTGGGGGGGGGGGGAGCTGTGCTGCTGTTACAAATGGACCGTGTTTAGAGGCATGGGTTCAAAATCTGCCTTAGGCAAGGACAAAGTTTGGGGTGGGGGCTGTTTAGCATCTGACCAAGTCATCTATGAAATGGAAGCAGCAGTTAATGACCCTCACAGGATCGTTTCCAAGGAGATGCACAGCCTGATCAGAAGCATGATTATTAAGCCCCGCAGAGTTCAAAGGGCTTTAGTAAAAACAGAGTTTCTTTAGTAAAAACAGAGTTTGTGAGCCAGGAAGCTGGAGCTAAGAGCTCAGAGGACCAGGGGGACAGAGTGAGGCTTAGGCGAGCCATATTTCTGAGTTGCACCCCTGGGTGTGGGATTTTGTCAGATTTTCCCACCTCCCCCCCCATCTATAAAAAGGTGGTTTAACATTATCCCACTGCATATGGAAGGTGTAAATCTTAACATAACCAAGGCTGCAAAGAGCTTAGAAGCTGCCACCTTAAAAAAAACAAACTCACTAGAAAGTTTAAACAGCGCCAGTCATACTTCCAAGTAAACATGTGGAGGGGTCAGTGGTCCAGAGCTGCAGAAAGCTTGAATTATATCATTTACTGAATCAAGAGTGCTGTCTACAGACAGACGCATTGCAATTGGTTATTTTTGGCACATGACCTATTTCAAAGTGAAAGGAAAGGGCTGTCCAGCCCTGGTGGGTGTTCTCTATCCTCCCCCTCCCCCGCCCAACATCTAGACACAGACGATCCCCAAAGAGTGGCTTTTACTGGTAGGTGGGCAGGATGGAGAGAGAAGGGCAGACCAGACAAATTTTAACTTTTATCTATAAAGCAGAGATAGGCAAAGAAACAGCCCTTGGATTCTATGTGGGCAGGATACCAAAAGGACACCATGAGGGTTGTACCCAAGGGACCAAAAACTGAACAGCTGATTCATTTTGAGCATGTTCATCCTGCCTTTCTAAACAAACAAACAAAAAAATACTTGAGGCAGCAATCAGAGATTGAAAGCACATCTGGAGGAGAGGGGAAAGAGCAGATTCAAAATTAAGGTGAAATTAAAAATATGAGACTTGAACAATAGCAGAAGAAAGTGCCTGATGAAAAAGGAAACCTACCAGAAAGTGGCAAGTTTCAGCTGCCTGCAAAATGTGAGCTAGGAGAGTGTCTTTTGGCAGGATGTTCCACTGCTCTGGAGCCAGCACCAAAAAGGCTCTACTTAGTATGCCATACCAAGAAGGGTTGGGCTCAGAAGATGACCCCAAGCACTGAAAATCAACAGGTGTAGGGGCCGATCAGCCTCTTTGACAGAAGACCAGCAAGAATAACTTTGTGGTACCAGTGCTACAAAATTAAAAGAAGATGGCTGCACAACTTTCCCTGGCCTGTTTGACAAGTCTCACTTGCCAAAATCTTACCCAACAAAGAAACACACCAGGAGCTGTGAGTGGTGTTGGAAGGCCTGATGTAGCCCTGAAGTGGTACATTTCAAAGGCCTACCACCATATTATCTGCTCATCCCTTGAGAACTTTGACTCCAGACGATGTGTGAGAATGAGCTAGAGAGAAATTGTAACAAAATCAAGACTTTTCAAACCAGCTCTTCAGAGCAGCTCTCAGGAAATCAGCTGCTATGGGGTAGGGAAAGATGCATTTGAAAGCGGGTGGGGACAGAGAGAAAAAATGAACTTCTTCTTTACTGTCTGAAAGTGTCCTGTTTGGAAGCAGCCAATAATACTCCATTTCACTACTGAGGTGACATATCTATCTTCTATCTCCAGGCTTTCTGACTTACAGTTTTCACACTGAAGGTTTAACTGCTGCCTTCTTTCTATATGTCATAGTGTTGTCTAAAAATAAAAAAAAATATTATTCTTGTGGATATAAATGTTAATTAAATCCACACACTCTCTCTCTCTATATATATCCAGGCTTTCTGACTTACAAAGTTTTTACACTGCAGGTTTAAACTGCTGCCTTCTATATGTCATAGTGTTGTTTAAAAATTAAAAAATCTTATTCTTGCGAATATAAATGTTAATAAAATCCACACCCTATAATCACTCAGGGGAATTCAAGGTCTCATTCCTTCCTAAAGCATGGGATACAAAGAGGGAAACATACCATCCCCTGAAGTCCAATAAGGTGATTGATGGTCAAAGGTTAAGAAATCTCCCTTTTCAGTTATCTCACCCATGTCCCACCAAGATGTACACTTCAGCCCTGCAGCCTGCTGCTCTCTGATAGGAGAAGAAAGGTAAGAAGCTTCCCTCAGGACTGGTGGACTCCCACCCAGAGGAGTCCAGCAACCCAACCTCTGAAGCCTGCCCACAACTCTGTGGCAACCAACTACACCACCCTTCTTCCGAAAAGACAGATCACACCTCCCCTTCATTAAATGACATCAAGGGAAAGGATGACTTATGCACATGCTCCCACTGACCCCGGCACTGCAACAGCAAAAACCCCTCACCATAATTCAGGAAGTGGGCTGGACCCTGCTCTAATCATTCCCACAGGAGCCCCATCACTTCCCATTCTGCTTTTGTCCGCCTCCCACCACCCACAAAAGGGTCTCAACTCCTCCTGGCCTGCAAATAATACTCCTCCAACTCCAGAAAAACACACACACATGCATGAGCTCAGACCGCAAGCCAGTCAGCCAGCTCCTTCCTTCAGAGAGTGCCCAGTATCCACACAAGCCCCCTAGGGGGAATAGACTGGAAGTCACTGCCCCAAGGACCTCCCTGTGTCCCCTGCTCGCATTAACCTTCCCCACCCTCAAACAAGAGGAACCTAAGATGCTGCCTTAAGACAGTCAGAAGCTTGGGTCTGTCTAGTTCAGTACTGTCTACACTAACTGCTAGATCTCCAGGCTTTCCAGCAGGGACTGATTGGATCAAACATAGGGCCTTCTACATGCAGAGAAGGTGCCCTACCAATGAGTGACAGTGCTACCCCATAATGCTTTTGCTAAACTGAAAAGGAAAACAGAAAGTCATTCATACACAGAAGGAACTTTGAGGGCTCAACCCGCAACCTCAAACCACCAATCACTTGCTTCTCCACGAGGGCCGTTCCTTGGGATCTACTGCCCAGAGAACTGCATACAACACAAGTTATACCACAGTCTCCACATCCACCATAAGGAAAGGGGGATGGCCCCTCCTGAACACCCCCACCAAAGCAGGAACCTGTTTCCTTAAGCGACCCCACATCCCACACAAAAATATGTTCATTCCCAGAATCCTCTCTCCTTATGCCAAGAGGTGCAACCACTCACTCACCATATGCTCAGTGTCAGGCTCCCACTGCGCCCGTTTGGGAGATCCCTCTCCAAAACCCAGCAATCACCCCCAGTTACTGGAAGATCAAGGACCACCATGACAGCCCCTTTCTCAGGCAATGAGCCCCACACTGAAGGAGGCACTTCATTCATCAATGCAACACGACCCCCAGGACGCTCCACCCCAAAGAAGGGGATTCGCTGCCTCCCCATTGCTCAGCAGAAAGGGTCTGGTTCATTATATCACCCTATACACACCCGCCAATCCTAGGGACTCTGCCATCTCTAACCTTCCGTCTTTATTTAATTTTTATTTAACAGCAAGATTATACCCAAACCTCCTATTCTCTGAAATCTGCCATTTTAGTATACGGTTGCAGTTTTAAACAAATTGTTGTTGAACTCTGCCTTCTCAGTGCTACTTACAAGCAGGAAGGTATCTTTTCAATTAATGGAATCTGCCATGGGGTGGTGGAATACACCCCCCCACACAATTCTCTGGAGCCTTCCCATACACCCCACATTCAAGGCCAACTACAGCACTCCCCCTGCTGAGAAATAAGAAAAAGGCCCTTCCACACCCCACAAACTGATTGCTCCCCAAATAAAGGCTCCCCAAACCCATCACCCTTTTCACCCCTAACCTGAAGCCCCCTCCCCAAATAAAACCCACAACCACCTTCCTTCCTCCCTCTTTGGAGGGAGTCCCATAACCCACCCCATATATTCCCTCGCAAGCAACATAAGACCTGCCAGCTGTCTTGCCCCTTCTCCCCCCCCCATTTCCTCTAATTTGCCCCCCCCAGGAGGGGCAGAAGTCACTTTTCACACACCCCAAAACCCCTTCCCATAAGCAGCCCACAAAGTACCCCCCCCACTGAGTGCTTGGGGGGGGGGGAGAGAAGAAAGCTGTAGATTTCCTACTGTGGGGCGGAGGATTCGGTGCCCCAAATCTACAAGGGGTGGGGAGAGACTGGCACCCCACTGTGAGTGGGGGTCTCATTCACCTCCCCCCTAAACTGCCCCCCACTCACAGGGGGAGCCGGTCTCTTTCTTCTCCTCCTGTAAATTGGGGGAGCTGAGACCCTTCAATAAAACAGCTCCCCCCCCCCGCCCAGACACCTGTGTGGGGTTCATTTACCCCACATAAAGATGCAAAGCCCCCCCCGCCCCAATCTTTCTATTCCCTCCCCCCTCCATGCAGCCCCCTTACTCACACGGGGGGGGGTCTCAGAGGAACACATTTTAAGACCCCCTCCCCAAATATCCACCCTGCCCCCCCCCACAGAGAGGGAATTCCCCCCCCAACCAACGCTCCTCTCCGGGATTTAACACCCCCCCTCCTCGCCACAGAAAAGGGAGTCCCCTCCTCGCCCCTCACCTGAGGAAACGCCGCTGCTCCCCCCAGGCTCGGGCCCGGCCGACGCCATTTTACCGCTTCACCCTCCTTTCCGCCTCCTTTTCTTTAAAAAAAAATTATTCCCTATTATTATCAATTTTTTTTAAAAAAAATAGTATTTTTTTCGCCGCCTCGCTTTGCCTCACGGCTGGAATCCTCTTTTTCTTGTTGCTTTCTCCACACCGCTCTTCATCACCATCATCATCCTCCTCACACACACCCCCGGCCTCTTCACTTGGTCTCGCCCGCCTCGCTTCGAGCCGCGACTGCGGGCCGCACCACCCGGGCGCTCCGAGGGGTTGCCACGCCTCCTCCCCCGACCCGTCTCCGATTTTTCACGTCCGCAACCCCCGCTTCCTCTCGTGGACCCGCCCAAACGGCGCCGGGGCAAACCAATGCACGCAAAGGGGAGGGTGGAGCGTCAGAGCGGCGGCTGGGCGAGATGGGGGGGGCGGGAAGCTCTGCCTTGTTTATAACGGACCGCGGGTAAGGGGACCGGTACTGCGCATGCGCCAAGAGGGATGTGGGCGGCCGAGGCTCCGGAGAAGGCGGCCCTGCGTCGCGTGGAAGTGGGCGGGGCTCCACGGCATCTCAACGAGCGCTGGCCTAGTTGACGTTGCCATAGCAACGCCAGGCTGCGCTACCCCGGGCCCTTGAGGGATGCTGCCTGATGCAGTTACACCGTTGCCATGGCAACGCGGCCTTGTTCAATCTGTGCAGTGAGATGACCTGATCAGATGTGACACCACATATTATTATTATTATTATTATTCATTTATTATTAAAAATAGCATCAGAAACACTAATAAAGATAACAACCCCCTCCACTACTATTGTATCAAAATTAGCTTTTGCATCCTGGCAAAAGAGCTTTATGTAATCTCTGCCTCGTGAAGGCCTCATCAAATGTGACACACCAGTGGCATCACATCATAGCCAGTGTCAGGATGAGATAGAAATGCAATAAAATAAATAACATTAGCAATGTGAATAAAAAATAGCACTAGCATTACGGCAAATTAGCATTAAGCATTGGGTCTCCAGCATTGTTTAACACCATTTTAGTTAGTGGTGACAGAGAACGCTGGGGAATCCAGATCTAACTGCTGTTCACTTTGGAACAAGCATGCAATATCTCTTCACTGCCCCTCAGTGGCAGAATGCATTTGCTTTTATCTCGATTAGTAAGGATTATCGCCCTCTCCCCTTTTTTAAAAGCAGCACAGAGAGATTATCTGAAAGCCATTCCTTCTGTTGCTGTCCAGAGATCAGAGCAATGCTTTGGCAGATATTTTACAGTCCAAAATCACCTAATGAAATCAAACCACTCCGTTTTACAATTGGCCTTGTACCCCAAGCCTTTGCAAGAAAAAGCAATATCTCCATACCATTTCCTTTCACCCTGATGAATTTTACCTGAAGTTTAACAAACAGGTTGAAAGAAGTATGTGGGTGTGTATGTGGAAAATTCTGACTTCTATGTGGCTGTATTGTAGCTTACTATATAAAAGTCTCATATCTTTAGCTCCACCTACTTACCCCTCTGGCCCTGCCCACTATTGACAGGTGGCCCCCAGAAGGCTGCCTCTGACAGAATGTGGCCCTTGGCCTGCAAATGGTTCACACTACACCTGTATAAAATGGACCTAACTCTGCTGAGTTGTGCAATCTTTTCAAAATAATAATAAAAATAATAATAATAATAATAATAATAATAATAATTTATTTATATCTGAAGCTGGGCTCAGAGCAGCTAACAACAGTAAAATAATACAACAAAATCTATTTAAAGGAGGTGCTCTTCGGTGGAAGGCACAGATTCCTGTTTTGCTCCAGGCACAATTCTGAACAGGAACTGGAAGAGAGAGAAAACCCTTACCAGGAAGACTTGCATCACTTAGGCAAGCTTGGTTCCCTTTTCGATTTCAGGCGGTGTTAAGAGGCTAACAATCCAAAGGCCAAACCAGCAGCTTAAACAACAAAGTGGAGGTCGCTGTGCTCATTAGGCAGCTAGCTCAGATCACATCAGATAAAATCTTGGCCAGCTTCCCAGAGGAGGAGGAAAGCTCAGCAGGGAAACTCCAGAGGCTCCCTGCTCATCATCACATTTTTAGGCCCTGGAATCACATATACATATAAAAACCAATAAACTCGGGGGAGTGACATAAATGGACCTGAATGGAAGCTTAATTCAAACTCTCTGACCTTTGCTCCATAGCCCCCTTACAACTCAACAGATCACCGGTAATCTTATACTGAGGAAGTTTCAGTGATCCCATCAAAGCACATTTTGAAGTTCTTACTTACCTCCAGTAGTAAGCCACCATGCCAGACATTTCGTTATAAACCAAATCCTGAAACTTTTCAGGTAAAATAAATGAAAGTACCATAAATGAAAGTACATGCCACATTGATCATGACCTCACCAACAAAGTGGTGACGATGTTGAAACGTGTGATAATTTGACTAATAATAATTATAATTTTATTATTTATACCCTGCCAATCTGGCCGGGTTTCCCCAGCCACTCCCCAGTTACAACGTATCTAAAAACTTTATTAAAACATCAGTCCTTAAACTTCCCTAAACAGGGCTGCCTTCAGATGCCTGCTAAAAGTCAGATAGTTCTTTATTTCCTTGACATCTGAAGGGAGGGTGTTCCACAGGGCAGGCACCACTACCGAGAAAGCTCTCTGCCTGGTTCCTTGTAACTTCACTTCTTGCACTGTGTGATACCATCTATGAAGTAACTTCAGTGAAATTTCACAAACAGAACTAGAAACTGATTTTAATGGATGTGGCCCCTATTTTGTTCCAGTCTTAAATCTGAATTATATTGCCTATATCCAGTGCTATTTTTCTAGAAAAAAGAGGTCGTGGAACTCAATATGAACACCTCCCTCATTCTCTTAGAATGGCAATGGCACTCACCTGCGTAGTGCCAGAAATAAGTTCCAATTGAAAAAAGCCTATTATCTAATTCTCAGACTTTCAACAGTGGTTCCACAGTACCATAAGTAACATGCAGGGGGTTGGATTAGAATGATGATCATTGGACAAGATGATCCAGTTTTCCACTGTTACAATTCTATGTACCAATACATGAAAAGCTAAGATGGTTCTTCAGCCCTGAGAATGAAGTCACCAGTGGAATGGAACCTCCATTCAAAGAGCCAGCCAACCTCTGGATATCAGTTGTGGGTGGAGAGGAGAGGGCAAATTGCAGGACTTGTGGGCTTCCTGGAGGAATCCATTTCACCAGTGTTGGTGGTGGGCTGGTGGGTTAGCCTTCATTCAGCAGAGCAGCACTGGCATTCTTGGAAGAAGAGAAGAAGAAGAAGAAGAGTTTGGATTTGATATCCCGACTTTCACTCCCCTTCAGGAGTCTAAAAGCGGCTAACATTCTCCTTTCCCTTCCTCCCCCACAACAAACACTCTGTGAGGTGAGTGGGGCTGAGAGACTTCAAAGAGACTGGCCCAAGGTCACCCAGCAGCTGCATGTGGAGGAGCGGAGACTCGAACCCGGTTCCCCAGATTACAAGACTACTGCTCTTAATCACTACACCACACTGGCTCTCAGCAGATACTAGCCACAAGAGGCAGATGTAACTTTTAATTTTTTATTAAATTTGATGTTAAATTCGTTACAATTTTTGAAGAGCAATAAAAATTAATTGGTAAAAAAGAGAGGTAGATGAAACTTTCAAATGCAAAAGTAGTGCGCTTCGGAGTGGTGTTGCTTTGCAGGCTATATGAACGCATCGTCTCTGCCTGCTTTTGGAGACAGAATGCTGACTGGAAGTCGCCTTTAGTCAACCAAACAAGTTTTATTCTTGCTACTCTCCTCACTATTATTTACACAGCACCATCTATATACTTAGGGACGCGGGTGGCGCTGTGGGTTAAACCACAGAGCCTAGGACTTGCCAATCAGAAGGTTGGCGGATCGGATCCCTGCGACGGGGTGAGCTCCCGTTGCTTGGTCCCAGCTCCTGCCAACCTAGCAGTTCGAAAGCACGTCAAAGTGCAAGTAGATAAATAGGTAGCACTCCGGCGGGAAGGTAAACGGCGTTTCCATGCGCTGCTCTGGTTCACCAGAAGTGGCTGAGTCATGCTGGCCACATGACCTGGAAGCTGTATGCCGGCTCCCTCGGCCAATAAAGCGAGATGAGCGCCGCAACCCCAGAGTCGGCCACGACTGGAACTAATGGTCAGGGGTCCCTTTACCCTTTACCTTTATCTACATATTTACCACTTTGCAAAGGGCAGGGGATTAAGCAAATGCATGAAAAATAGGCCTTATCAGAGCATGATTGCTAAGTGAATTTCTAGTTTCTGCAAGGGCATTAATAAAAGGAGGGTGTCTTATGAACACCCAGCTTTCAGATCCTTCCCGGAAGCGTCTTGTTGGAAAGATGCTTAATCCTTTTAGGCTTGTTTCTCACCCATCGACTTTCTCGGCGTTCGATTCCCCCATTCCCTTTCCAATCTCTGCGTCGACACTCAACTAATCGTGTCTACCCACCATCGCCGTTAGCTCGGCGCTCGATGACTCATCCCTCCCGTCATTCAAGCGGAGGCGTTGCGAATAGCCCCGCAACGCAGGGCGCGTGGTCGCGAGCCGACGGCATCGATCGCCACTCCGCTCTCTCTCTCCCCGGGGAGAGACTAAAAATGGCGGCGGCGGCGTCCGCTTCGACGGGCCTGGCTGGAGGCCGAGCGCCGCGGCGGACGGCAGGGAACCGGCTCTCGGGGCTGCTCGAAGCGGAGGAAGAGGACGAGTTTTATAAGACGACGTACGGGGGCTTCACGGAGGTAGGGGGCGGGACTTGGGTTGATGGGCAGCGGCAGGGGGCGGGGTAGGTCCAGGAGGGGGCGGGACCCCGAGCTCATGGCCGAGGCGGCGTTTGCTTGTGATTGGCTGGAAGGAAGGTGGGATGGGCGGGGCCACAGAGGCATGGGTCCAGTTTAGTTTGTAGTTATTATTATTATTATTATTATTTGTACCCCGCCCTCTCCAACCAAGGCCGGGCTCAGGGTTGAATGAATACAACTTAAATTTGAATGAATACAACTTAAAAACAAGAATTAAAATACATTAAAATATTGAAACATTAAAATATTAAAATGCAGCCTCTTCACAGGAGGAGAAAGGAAAAAGAAAGAGGGGGAGGGAATCAAATTGGCTCCAAGCCCAAGGCCAGGCGGAACAACTCTGTCTTACAGGCCCTGCGGAATGAAATCAGATCCTGCAGGGCCCTGGTCTCAGGAGACAGAGCGTTCCACCAGGCCGGAGCCAGTATTGAAAAGGCCCTGGCCCTGGTTGAGGCTAATCTGACTTCCTTAGGGCCCATGACCTCTAGGGTGTTGTTATTTATGGACCTTGAGGCTCTCCGTGGGGCATACCAGGAGAGGCGGTCCTGTAGGTACGAGGGTCCTAGGCCGTGAAGGGCTTTAAAGGTCAAAACCAGCACCTTAAATCTGACCCTGTACTCCACCGGGAGCCACTGCAGCTTGTAAAGCACTGGGTGAATCTGCTCCCATGGCAGAGACCCCGTGAGGAGCCTCGCTGCAGCATTCTGCACCCACTGGAGTTTCTGGAACAGCTTCAAGGGCAGCCCCGCATAGAGCGAATTACAGTAGTCAAGCCTGGAGGTGACCGTAGCATGGATCACCGTGGCCAGGTCGTATTGTAATGTGTACAATACGTATAATATAAATATTAATTTCTGGAAAGTTTGAACCAAGAAGGTCCAGCACTTTCTTTCCAAAGGAGGCTGCACTTGGGGAGCCCATAAGCAATTCTACCTGCATCTTCTTTTCTGCAACAGGTCGCTTGGTGGTAGACTGCTCCTGGACAGGGTGGTTTCTCTTAGTGATGGTGGCTGAATAAGTCATTTTGGTAGAGAGAGGGAAGTATCTCATTTATATCCTACCTTCCTTCTGCCGGGAGCTCAAGGCATAGCTGTCAACTTTTCCCTTTTCTTGCGAGGAATCCTATTTGGAATAAGGGAATTTCCCTTGAAAAAAGGGAAACGTTGACAGCTAGGGAGCCTTAAGGAAGCCTACATAATTCTTCCCCCTCATTTAATTCCCACAACGACCCTGGGAGGTCGGCTAGGCAGCCACCCAGTCAGCTTCATGGCTTGAGTGGGGATTTGAACCCTGGTCACCTAGGTCCTAGTACAGGGGTCTGCAACCTTTAAGACAAAAAGAGCCACTTGGACCCGTTTCCGAAGGAAAAAAAAAAAGGGAGCCGCAAAACCATTGCGACATTTAAAACAAATATATCTACGGAGCCTTGATCTGACAGCGGGCGGGAAGGTGACGTCGGGATGGTGCGTGACTAACGCACGCACCGCCCCCATGCGACATCAAAGCCATTACAGCGCCCGCCACAGTGGGGAGTGTCGGGGCGCACAATGCGCCTCCTCCCCTCGCTAGTATCCGCCCCGGAGCCGCAGCAAAGGTGTAAAAGAGCCACATGCGGCTCCGGAGCCGCGGGTTGCAGACCCCTGTCCTAGTATGACACTTTAACCACACTGACTTTGTATGTCCTTTCCCATTTTCTCCTTTTTTAGTCATCCTCTCTCCCAGAGAACTTAGGGGGGTATATGTGATACCCCCACCTCACCCCCATTTTTAGCTTCCAAACCTCCCTGCAAGGTTTAGGCTGAGAATTCAGACTAAGCGCCAAATCTCTACACCATGCTGGCTGGCTGGCTGTGGGTTTGTTTTTTTTTGCAGAGATATGACTCAGAAGCCAGAGTGGTGGAGCAAGGATATACAGTGGTGCCCCGCAAGACGAATGCCTCGCAAGACGAATAACTCGCTAGACAAAAGGGTTTTTCAGTTTTGCGTTGCTTCGCAAGACGAAAACGTCTTGCGCTTTTTAAAAAAAAGCCGCTTGAAGAGGCGCAGTTGCGACGGACCGTGCTTCGCAAGATGAAAAACATCGCAAGACGAAAAGACTCGTGGAACGAATTATTTTCGTCTTGCGAGGCACCACTGTACAAGGTGTGGCTCAAAGGCTAGAGGGGTGGGCAAAGATCTGCTGGGTTTGGCTGGGGCGACAGGGCATGGCAAATTGAGTCTCTTGCCATTGCTGTTCAGAAAGAGAGCTCTCCTCACCCAACCATCTTCTCTCGGCTGCCCTGCAGGAATCTGGTGACGATGAGTACAAAGGCGACCAGTCGGACAGTGATGACGAAGTCGATTCCGACTTTGATATTGACGAGGGAGATGAGCCCAGCAGCGATCAGGATGACAACGAGCCCAAGAGGAAGCGGAGGGTTGTCACCAAAGCCTACAAGGTATGTGTAACAGGAGATGGGCAGAGCCGGGCACACGGATGCCCTCCTGAAATGCCAAATCCATTAATGGGAGAGAGCAGGGCTGGTGGGAATGCTGAGCGCCAACTGCAGCAGTGTCTGATCCGCTCTTGTGTCTCCACTGAGAGGCAAGCAAAGCGGAGCGGAGCATTTGCCCGGCTGCATTGAAACTGCCCCCACTGCTGCAATGGAGACTGCTGGGAGTGCGGAAGAAGAAAGTGGGGAGGGAAGTGTTTGTGTGCAAGAGGCAATACTCCTGTTCCTGCGGATCGTGGGATTATCCGTGGGGTGGGGTGGAGTTGGCAATCTTCCTGGGGTTTGAGGAGAGTGGGCAGCACCTGCGAGGAGCCCATGTGGGAAGTCATTTTAAGAACTACCATTTAGCTTTATAAGGACCTGAATTTTCTTTTCCTCTTACCTCCCCCTTCCTTTTTTCCTTTTTCCTTTGAAATTTTATTGACTATTATAAAATTTTGCATATTATAAAAATGTAAAAATCTCTAAGTTATCCATCTATTATATTAACAAATAAATTTGTGTATGTTTATTCAAAACCTGCCAGGGAGTCCAATTCATTTTGTTGTTTCTTTAAATACTTTGTAAAAGATTCCCATTCTTCTCTGAAGTCACAGTCGTCCTTGTTGTGCAGTTTGTGCATCAGTTTTGCTGGTTCCGCATAGTTCATCAATTTTTCTTGCCACTGTTCTTTTGTCGGGGTTTCTTCATTTTTCCATCCTTGTACTATTAAAACTCTTGCTGCCGTTGTTGCATACATAAATATGTTCTTCATTTTCCTTGGCAGGTATTTCCTTTTGTGTCCTGCTTTCTTAGACCATGAATCTAGAAGAGACTGTCTTGTTTTTGATTGATTGTACATAAGTTCCTCTGGGATATTTTGTTGGTTGAAGAGTTGGGGGTGGGGAATGCTCTAAATAAATGCATCTTAAACTTGGTTTGTTTTGTTTGAAGCCATGTTAGTAGAGGCCCATGACTCTAATTGTAGGGTGCTCTCTAGTTATTTTAGGTCTCCGCAAAGTCAAGAAATTGTAAGCTCTGACCTTCCATGCTTTTTAAACACCTGGTGGCTTTTTGTTCTGCTGATGAATCACATCTATAAACCGCCCTTCCTAATTTCTGTCGTTTCCGTAGGAACCCATCAAGAGCCTGAGGCCCAAGAAGGCAGACGCGCCTGTAAGCAGCTCCCAGAAAGTGAGAGAGGAAAGGCTGGCCCCAGCCGAGCTCCAGGATGACCTTGGAGACAGTAAGTGCCCATTTTGAGTGTGCATTAATTAAAAAGTCTCAGATTCCTTTTAAACCAGAGATGAGGATGCTTTCTCAGCCTGAAGGCCATATCCTTTCATAGGCGACTTTCCAGGGGCTGCATGCCAGCGCTGGGCAGGGCCAGAAGAAGAGTGGTAGAGCGAAGAATGTGATGCGCAACCTTTGCACAGAAGGCCACATCACAGCTACACAAAAATCAGTGATTTCTATGCGCGCCCGCACACACACACACACGAATGTGAGAGCAGCCAGGCATCTGGATCAGGCCAATGGGAAGCCCACAAGCAGCATCCGAGCACAATAGCACTTGTCCCTCCTACAGTTTCAAGCAGCTAGTCTTCAGAAACACCTCTGACAGTGGAGTCACAGCAGAGCCCTCATGGCTAGTAGCCATTGCTGTCACCATGAATTTGTCCAATCCTTTTTTGAAGCCCTCTCAAGTTGGTGATCCCTGTTGCTTCCTGCCAGAGCGAGTTCTGTAGTTTAACTGTGCACTGCCTGAATAATAATAAATAATAAATTTTATTTATACCCCAGCCTAGACCGGGCTCAGGGCGGCTAACACCCGATATAAAAACAAATTGATTGAAATACAACTCAAAAACAAGATTAAAATACAACATTAAAACATTAAAATACAGCCTCATTTCAATGGAAACTCAAGGTGTGGCTTGTGGAGAGGCCCAAGGGCCAGTTAGAAAGGCCTGCAGGGCCGTGCTTGAAAGTCCCAATTTGAAATGCTCTGCTCTCCCTCTTCTTGTTTCAAACTCCTTCCTCCTAACCCTTGCCTGCTCAGGCCGCAAACACATGCGCCAGTCGACGACTGAACACACGCGGCAGACCTTCCTACGCCTGCAGGAGCGCCAGGTGCAGTCGAAACGCAAAAAGGGGGCAGGCCCCAGCTACGACCGGCCCCTGACCCAGGAGGAACTGCTGGAAGAGGCCAAGATCACAGAGGAGCTCAACCTGCGCTCTTTGGGTGAGTCAGGTCCTGCGGTATAGCAAAGTTACTAAAGGTAAAGGGACCCCTGAGCATTAGGTCCAGTCATGGTCGACTCTGGGGTTGCGGCGCTCATCTCACATTATTGGCCAAGGGAGCCGGCGTACAGCTTCCGGGTCATGTGGCCAGCAGGACTAAGCCGCTTCTGGCGAACCAGAGCAGCGCACGAAAACACCGTTTACTTTCCCACCAGAGCGGTACCTATTTATCTATTTGCACTTAGGGGTGCTTTCGAACTGCTAGGTTGGCAGGCGCTGGGACCGAACGACGGGAGCGCACCCCGTCGCGGGGATTCGAACCGCCAACCTTCTGATTGGCAAGCCCTAGGCTCTGTAGTTTAACCCACAGCACCACCCGCACCCCCCTAGCAAAGTTACTAAGGTAAAGATAAAGGTACCCCTGCCCGTACGGGCCAGTCTTGCCAGACTCTAGGGTTGTGCGCTCATCTCACTCTAGAGGCCGGGAGCCAGCGCTGTCCGCAGACACTTCCGGGTCACGTGGCCAGCATGACAAGCTGCATCTGGCGAGCCAGCGCAGCACACGGAACGCCCTTTACCTTCCCGCCAGAGTGGTACCTATTTATCTACTTGCACTTAGGGGTGCTTTCGAACTGCTAGGTTGGCAGGCGCTGGGACCGAACGACGGGAACTCACCCCGCCATGGGGATTTGAACCGCCGACCATGCGATCGGCAAGTCCTAGGCACTGAGGTTTTACCCACAGCGCCACCCGCGTCCGGCAAAGTTACTAGTCCATAAGAATTATCCAGGAACGGATGCGCCTTATGTCAAAAGTTTGGGGTTGTCAGGAGTTTCGCTTCCTTTCCTCTGTGCAGAGACGTACGAGCGCTTGGAAGCAGACAAGAAGAGACAGGTGCAGAAGAAGAGGAAATGTGTGGGGCCCACCATCCGCTACTACTCGGGGACCATGCCCCTCGTGTCCGACCTCGGCTTCAAGGAAGAGAATGTGGACGTTGAGGGGTAAGGGTTTTCGGCTTGCCCCCGGGATGGAGCAAGCTGGATGTGTGAAGCAGTAGGCCCAAGTTCCTAGTCCTTAAGAATTTTGTCAGGCATGGCTTGCCTTTCCAGGCATATTTTGGATCTGGGAGCGTTGTCGGCCTAAAAAAGAAAATGAGAGAGCCCACTTTGTCTCCTAATGCACAGAAACTGTCTGGTCGCCTGGTGGGGATTCCACTCACCAAAAGTGACTAGGCGAGTGGTTATTCACAGCCTTGGGTTCAATTCTATATCCAGGCCAATTGTACGTCCAGTCCTTTAGAGACCTGCATTTCTAAGAACACACTCTAAATTTTATAGCGGGTATGCATTGCTTAAATTAGCGTACGGACAGAGAGGCTCGATTATTACTATTTTCATTCGGGCCTCTCTACCCATTATCTACCTTCACCACTGAAGCCTGGAATACTACTGTGCCTCTGAGCATGTGCAAATTTTCTTTTCCTTCTCGCTGGGCAACCACAACTGGTAGAATGGGAGATCATATACCTTCCCTTCAAGCATTTAAGGGAAGGGCTCCAGCTCAGAATTGGAGCGTCTGCTTTGCATTTAGAAGGTCCCAGGTCCAATCTCTGGTATCACCAGGTAGGGATGGAAAATACTATTCTCTGAGACCTCCAAGAGCTTCTGCCAGTCAGTGCAAACAATACTGTTCTTGGTGGACCAAGGGTGTGGCTAAGTATGAAACAGCTTCCTAGGTTCCTAAACCAGCCCTTTGTTTGGAGCCATGAGGACTAGAATCTTACTACACTTTAAGTGGAAGGGCTATAGCTCAGTGGTAGAGCATCTGCTTTCCATGCAAAAGGTCCCAGGTTCGGTCCATGGCATCTCCAGTGCCCCTTGTCTGGACTGCTGCTGCCAGTCAGTGTAGACAGTACAGTGGTACCTCAGGTTAAGTACTTAATTCGTTCCAGAGGTCCGTTCTTAACCTGAAACTGTTCTTAACCTGAAGCACCACTTTAGCTAATGGGGCCTCCTGCTGCCGCCGTGCTGCCAGAGCACGATTTCTGTTCTCATCCTGAAGCAAAGTTCTTAACCCGAGGTAATATTTCTGGGTTAGTGGAGTCTGTAACCTGAAGCGTCTGTAACCAGAGGTACCACTGTACAGTGGTGCCTCGCAAGATGAAAATAATCTGTTCCGCGAGTCTCTTCGTCTAGCGGTTTTTTCGTCTTGCGAAGCAACCCTATTGGCGGATTAGCGCTATTAGCGGTTTAGCGGCTATTAAAGGCTTAGCGGCTAAAAGGCTATTAGCGGCTTAGTGGCTTAGAGAAAGGGGGGGGAGCGAAAAAAATGGCAAGACTCGCAAGACTTTTTCGTCTTGCGAAGCAAGCCCATAGGGAAATTCGTCTAGCGAAGCAACGCAAAAACGGAAAACCCTTTCGTCTTGCGGGTTTTTCGTCTTGCGAGGCATTCGTCTTGCGGGGCACCACTGTACTAAGATAAATGGACTACTAGCCTGCCTCACTAAGACTTAGTTGAATACCATGTCCATTCACTTCAGTGGGGCTACTCTGAGCAGGACTAACAGGTGCCACATAATTCCCATTCCGCATTTGCAAGAACTTGATCTTTCAGTGCAGCAGCCCCTACACTTCGGCACTCCCTGCCTATTGACGTCAGGCAGGTGCCTTCACTGTGCTCTTTTCGGCACCTGCTAAAAACGCTTTTCTTCAGGCAAGCCTAATCAGGCCTTTAGAAAGTTGGTGCCAGTTTGAATTGGTTTTTATCTTAACTTTTCGTACATCTTAAATGCTTGTAGATAATTTTTTGTGTGAAGCTGTTTGAGGCTCCCCCCTCCAAAAACAATATTCAGGTGGTGTGTAAATTTTGTGAAATTACAAATAACACTGGACCCCCTTTCCCACCTGCTTCAGTTTGGACCAGGACATGCAGCCCCCGCCCCTGGAGGCCCCGCCAGCACCTTCCGCCTCGGCCGCCAAATGTTCACGGACCTTCATCACTTTCAGCGACGACGAGACTTTTGAGCGCGTCTTCCCGAAGTCTCGGGCCCCCAAGCTGCCTGTGAAGGAGGTCTGCCCCGTCACCCACAAGGCCGCCATCTACCGCGACCCCATCACCGACATCCCGTACTCCAACATACGGGCCTTCAAGATCATCCGCGAGGCCTACAAGAAGTACATCACAGCCCATGGCCTGCCCAACGCTGCCGCGGCCGCCCTCGGGGCAGGGCCTCCCATGGCCGACTCCAATGTCCGAGCCACCAGACAGAAGATCATCATCAAGCAAAGCGTTCCGAATACGTAGGGCATGGGACCTTCCTTGCTGACTCCACGTCCTGTTTCCGCAAAACGGCTTTCATAGCAAACATGAGAAAGTAAATAGGCATGGCAGTAAGAATTGGCCTTCAAGGGAGAAACAGAGCCTGGTTATAAGGTCATTGTAAGAGTTTCTCAAACGTTCCAGTTTTGTTCGGCTCCCTTCTGTTCAAAAACCATTAGAACAAAGATAATCTCTGGTCATAATTCCTTTTCCAGTAATGTAGTCATTTTCAGAACGTCTGTCGGCAAGAGACCGTCTTGTTTCCGGCATTTGGCACGTCAGATATTCCCCGAGATTCACAAATCAGCTGCTAACCACCTCCAATTTCATTTGCACCACAACGGCCTCGTGTTGAAATGCCTGATTTGATTGCCTCTGTGTTTGCGATCCGTTCTTATCATACTACCACCAGTAATGTTTATATACAGCTTAAGATGCAAAGTCCCTGAGTAGCTTACACAGGACGTTAATTCAGAGAGAAAAAATGCATATACAGCATTTAAAACCAACAATACAAAGAAATGCATCAGTAAAAAATGGAGAAGCCATCAATGAAACATTCCTTTAAATATCAATAACTAATATAAACAGAAATGCCTGCTTAAAAAGATGGGTCTTTGGGAGGTGTTGAAAGCTTGCCATTGTCTCTGCCTCAGGAACAGCACACAGAAGGGAGCCTGACCATTGGCCAGGTTGACTGGGGCAGAGGAGAGTCCAAACAACAGCTGAAGCATCACAGGTTTCCCATCCCAGGTTGAAAAGATAAACCAGGCAGTGGGATTTGGGCAAGGCTCTCAGACCAGGCAACCAAGGCATTTAAATCAAAATGTCTCCTTTAAAAAAACCAACCACCATCGCCCCAAATTTTTGGCACAAAGGTTGATGCCAAACTTCTATTGACTGCTCACAGGTCGAAAAGCACCCACTATTCCTAGCTGATTTGTTTTGGCTGCCTGTCCAAACGGTGGGCGTTACGCATCCAGCAAGCTATGGAACAGATCTGCGTCCCAGTGGGGCCACCTTTGTGTGTTGCCACTGGTGTTAAGTCCCTGTTCAGCCTTGCTGGGGAGTTCCCATTGGGAAACTCATAGGCGCAGCCGATTGCAGTGGGGCTTGCTATCAGAGAGCCCTTTCAGAGGAGCAGCCTGTATTTCCTTTGTAGCTGCATCCTTCTCCGCCGTTGCGTATGAACTCAGGTGCCTTGCGGGTCAAAGGGTGGACACCTGACCAAATGAGGCCCGCGCCTGCTGCAGGAGAGGGGAAGGTTTTGTGGAGGTCTTTCCATGAGGGCCAGATGGTTGTCTTTCTTTGCAAATTGGGGGAGGGAAAGCTATTTTTGTTGGGTCGAAGAAAAATGCTTCAAGTCTGACTGGATGGTCAAACAAGAGGCTGAGCGTCTGAGCAGGACACAGGCGTGTGGGAACATGAGTCTGCAGCCGGCGAACGAGAGCTGTTAGCGGGACAAAGTCGTGGATTTTTTTATTAACTGAAAAAAATACTACCATTTTTTTAAAAACAGTTTCAACAGCCTGTAGAACATTTCTCTGAAAATAAACGGCTTTAATGTGACGTCTTCATCCTTGTCTCTCGCCTTCCTCGATTTTAAGGCTGATGTTGCCGAACTGCAGCTCCCTGACCAGTTTGAACCCAGGGCTTGCTGGTCCTCGGCTTGGTCCTATGACTCATGCCACTGCGTCACACTAAAGCCTGGGATATTTCAGTCGGTAGAGCATGAGACTCTTAATCTCAGGGTTGTGGGTTCAAGCTCCATGTTGGGCAAAAATGATTCCCGCATTGCAGGGGGTTGGACTAGATGACCCTTGTGACCCCTTCCAACTCTGATTCTATGAACTTCTGGAGGGGTACAGGTGTCCACCCACCCCAATCACTTAGTGGCTGCCTTCATCTGCTCTGCTTTGATTGTCCACCAGGGGGCGACACCACACCAGATTCCTATCGTAGGCCAAAACCCAGCCTTTCATGCCTATCGGAGTGACCATTACCAGCCATGGGGAGCCCCTTCTCTCCCCGATACTAACAGAGGAGCTTCCAGAGCTATAACAGCTGTGGGTTAATTCAAGCCAGCGAAGGAGCCTTCAGGATGTGCAAGGAGCGTTCGTTCCTCTGAACGTGAGCAGAGTGCTTTTTTTCTTAGTCACAGAGCAGCTGTGCCTCGGTGGTCGAGCATTTGCTTGGCATGCAGAAGGTCCCAGGTCTGATCCCTGGGTAGGGCTGGGAAAGGTTCCTGGTGCGAAACCCTGGAGAGCTGCTGCCAGTCAGCGCAGGCAATGCTGAGCTGGATGGACCCAAGTGTCTGGCTAAGTATGAAGAAGCTTCCCAGGTTTCTTATTTAAAAACAGCCCTTTGTTCAGAACCACGTGGACGGTAATTTTACTTTGCTTTTAGGGGAAGGGGTTTGGCTCGGAGAGAACATTTGCTCTGCATGCAGAAGGTCTCCGGTTCAGCCCATGACATCTCCAAGGAGCGCTGGGGATATTCTTCACCAGAAGCCGTTGTGTAGAAGGCTGCGGTTCCTTTTGCATCCTCCCTTTCTGGGTCAGATAGCAGAGAATTTGGGTCTTTTGCAGAGGGAAGACGAGTTTCCCCCAACCAGTTCACTATCTCAGCAGGCTAAGCTTTTGTTTCTGTTTGCACACAACCAACTGTCTAAAAAGAAAAAAAGAGAGAAGGGGTGAGGGAGGCAACTCTGAGGATCCTGGAAAGTGGAGGGCTGAATCTGTGAGGTAGCATGATAACTATTTTACTCATTTCTGCACCACAAATTTCTCGTATTTTTTCTTAAATATCTGTAAACCTCTGTCATAAAACATATCAATGTATCAAAGCGGTCTGCAGCAATAAAACCATATAATAAAAACCACTAAAAAAGTTAAAAACAAACAACAATTAACAATTGTGCAAGGATGTCTTCTTAATTGCTTGCATAGAGAGGGTAGGTTATAAAAGTTTCTAGCAGGTGTTTAAAAATGGGAAGGCGCCTGCTGAATCTGCAGTGGCAGAGAGTTCCACAGGACTGGGCCCAATGGCACTAAAGTGTTTCTTGTCAACAGCCTCATTTCACCAATGCCGCTCCTGCAGATGATCTCAGTGACCGAGCTGAGTTCAGGCGGTCCCTGAGACCTAAACACAGGGGTCAGCGAACCTTTTCAGCAGGGGGCCAGTCCACTGTCCCTCAGACCTTGTGGGGGCTGGACTGTATTTTTTTTTTGGGGGGGGGGAATGAATGAATTCCTATGCCCTACAAATAACCCAGAGATGCATTTTAAATAAAAGCACACATTCTACTCATGTAAAAACACCAGGCAGGCCCCACAAATAACCCAGAGATGCATTTTAAATAAAAGCACACATTCTACTCATGCAAAAACACACTGATTCCCGGACCGTCTGTGGGCTGGATTGAGAAGGCGATTGGGCCGGATCCGGCCACTGGGCCTTAGTTTGCCTACCCATGCCTAAGCAGTTCAGGGCTTCAAAAATTAATACGAGGACCTTGGGTAGTAGATAGCAGCTGGTGCAGATGTTTTAACAGCGGTGCCACATGCTGCCAGCCAGATTTCCCCATCATGAGTCTGGCCTCCACATTCTGACCCAGCTGGAGCTTCTGAACCAGCTCTAAGGGCAGCCCCACACAGAGCGCACTGCAGTAGTCCAGCTGCAGTGGAGGCCTGGCTAGGCTTGAAATGAAACAAAACGGAAGCGCACGCAGCATCTTCCCGGCTGAACCGGTCCTTCGGCTTGGCACTTCTCAGCTGCGGCCGCTGGAGGTCTTGACTCGGCCGCTCGGCAGGTCTGCGGAGTGATTGATAACGGAGTCTGTATATGTGATCTCTCGCTCTTGCGCTCCTCACCCCGCCCGCCTGCCCGGCTGGAAAGCTAAAATAATAAAATGCTGATCTCACACAGTTCCTGGGCTTGCCGCTCTCTCGCTCTCTCCCCGTTTGCCCTGCCTGCTAGGTTCACACCGCTCGGGGTGGGGGAGAAAAAAGGCAGAGGCCGACACAGCCTGCCCGGGAGGTAAGTCTGGGTCCCTTTCCCCCCCTTTCCCCCCTCCTCGGCTTCGTGGGAATTTAAGAGGCGGCAAGCGGGTGGCGAGAAAATTGTACGCCAGGCAAAGGCAGGGGAAGTCGCCGGCTATGTTTGGGCTGAGTCCTTGTGGGGTGGAGAGTGTTGCTGAAGGATAACTGAACAGCTCTTCTATACACCCGGACACACGCAGGCCCGGCCGGCACACGCAACAGATAAGGCGGTAGAATCCAGGCATGAGATCAGCGAGGACTGTACCGTTTTGCCGTGTGCACAGGCAACACCCCCTGCAAATGTCTGTGTGTCCTGTAAAATCAGACAAAATGAATTTCTGTGTAGCTCACTAGGTGACCAGTTAGAAAGGGTCAGAGCCTGGGGTGGGGTGTCGTCCCCCCCCCCACTGCTGGGCTTGCCCTCAAACCTGAAGAGACTGTACCACAAAAAAGCTGCAAGCTGGGAGTTGGCGGAACGTTGCTGAAATCCCTCAGAAAGGATTTTGGTTCACTTTCAAGGGGATCCAGGCAGGATCTTTTCAACTCTCCACCTGCAGCCTGAAGTGGCGCAGCCTGCTCTGCAAGGACTCTACCACTTCCTCCTGCTGCAAAAGTGTAGCGTAGGCCCCACCCCATGTCTGGCGGGAGGGGTGTGCGTGGGCATCACAAAAACGCAGTTGTCTCTTGCTAACTGAAGATTTGGGCTTGCAAGGAAACAGATCTATGGGCTGAAGGAAAGTACAGTGGTACCTCGGGTTACATACGCTTCAGGTTACAGACTCCGCTAACCCAGAAATAATACCTCGGGTTAAGAACTTTGCTTCAGGATGAGAACAGAAATCGTGCTCTGGCGGCACGGCGGCAGCAGGAGGCCCCATTAGCTAAAGTGGTGCTTCAGGTTAAGAACAGTTTCAAGTTAAGAACGGACCTCCAGAACAAATTAAGTATGTAACCTGAGGTACTACTGTATAGGTGGGTCAAAGGAGATTGAATTCGGACTCAAAAGTGGCATCAAATCTTCAAAACAGATTTGAGCCATCCTGGAACCTTCCCCAAGGCAAGCTGCATTTAAATAATTTTGGGAACTGTAGTTTGCAGGCACTGAGACTTGCAGCTCGGCTCCAGGGCGAACTACAGTTCCTGGGATTCTTCGAGGGGGGGGATATGCTTTAACTGTACACAGCCACTGTCTCTCAAATGGTGTGAAACTGGACAGCTATTACCCTTTTTATGACGCCGTCGATGGAGGCAGCGCTAGGCAGAGTGACATAGCAAAAAAGAAAAGCAAAATATAATTGTTATGGATAGTGGCCCCACCCTGAGCATCTCACAGCCTTCAAGGTTCTGGAAGCCAAGAAGGGAGAGAGAGAGATCTGGGCAAAGGAGGGAGGGCTTTTGGCAAGCTCAGTTGTCCGCCTGGGAAATGAGGCCGAGGGCCAAGTTGTGGCTGCGGAGAAGGTGGGGATCACGCAGGAAAAAGACACAGCTCAGGCATGGAGCACTTGCCTTGAAAGCAAAAGGTCCATTGTTCAATTTCCGACATCTTAAGTTAGCGCTGCCTAAAACTCTGGGGAGCTGCTGCCAGTCAGAGCAAACAACACCACGCTAGACAGACCCTAGTGACCAGACTCAGTATAAGGCAGCTTCCTTGGTTTCATTTCAAATTGGCCCTTTATTGAGAACGATGACGACTAGAGGGATGCGGGTGGCGCTGTGGGTTAAACCACAGAGCCTAGGACTTGCCGATCAGAAGGTCGGCGGTTCGAATCCCCGCGACGGGGTGAGCTCCCGTTGCTCGGTCCCAGCTCCTGCCAACCTAGCAGTTCGAAAGCACGTCAAGTGCAAGTAGATAAATAGGTACTGCTCTGGCAGGAAGGTAAACGGCATTTCTGTGCGCTGCTCTGGTTAGCCAGAAGCGGCTTAGTCCTGCTGGCCACATGACCCAGAAGCTGTACGCCTGCTCCCTCAGCCAATAAAGCGAGATGAGCGCCGCAACCCCAGAGTCGGCCACGACTGGATCTAATGGTCAGGGGTCCCTTTACCTTTACCTATGACAACTAGAATCTTAATGGAAGGGTTGTATCTGAGGGGCAGAACACTTGCTTTGCCTGCAGAAGGTTCCAGGTTCAATCCCCAATAACATCTTCAGGTATGAGGAAGAGGAGGAGAATTGTGTACGCCGCCTTGAGCTCCTTGGAGGAAAAGTTGGGATAGAAGTGCAATAAACAACTTAGTAAAAATAAATAGATAGGACAGGGAATGCCCTCCTTCTGAAAGCCTGGAGAGTCGCTGCCAGTCAGTGTAGACAACATCGCGTTAGATAGAGCCAAGCGTCAGACCTGCGATAAGGCAGGGGTTGACTGGGGGAATGGAAGGAGGGGTGGAGGTGGAAACTGCACAATGTTTCAGGGAGGGGATTGCAGACATAAAGCCAGAGTATTCCTAGATACTTAAAAGATCTCTAGAGCAGGAGACCCATCACTCCTATCCAAAGCTGCATAAAATTTGCACACACTAACGACACACATAGATTAAAATTTAGACTTCAGAGGTTGCAGACTTTGCAAGCCCATTCACTTCCCATCCAAATTGCCCCACTGATTAATTTTTCGTTTAACGCACACCCCCACCCCAGATTCATCTGCCGTCTCCCAACACTTCTGTTCCCAGCTGATTCAACTGCCATTCAGTTGCCCTCCTCCCCAATCCCCCAATCTCTCAAATCATCTCTAGGTAAAGTTATACAGCTTAGGCCCAGGCTATATGAAGGACTGTATCCTCACATACAAACCTGCCTGGGGTTTAAAATCTTCAGGAGAGGCCCTTCTCTCAGTTCCAGCACCCTCACAGGCACGCTTGGTGGGGACACAAGAGAGGGCCTTCTCGGTGGTGGCTCCTCCCAGACAACTTTGGAACTCTTTCCCCTGGATAAACCAGACTGGCTCCCTCCTTGTTGTCCTTCTGCTGGCAGGTAGACTTGGGGGAGTGACTGTGGGTTTTTTTTACTGCCTGTGGGGCTGTGGGGCTGCACTGTTTTTACTGCCTACATTTAAACAGTTTTGTTTTTACTTTGTTTTTAATTCTATTAGAGCTTAACAAGCTTTTAACTATTTTTTTTAATACGTTTTTAGCCTTCTGCATTTTATCTGTGCTCCTTTAACTTGCGCAAGCCGCCTTGAGCCCCGGCTTGGGAAAAAGAGGTGGGGGGATATAAATAAATAAATATCATAACAATTCATAATCTTAAATTAACCTGTTTTCCCCCTCCAGTTAATATCCTACCCAGTGACCCAGATCACCAGATCCCCGAGTTCATTACCAGTTCAGAAACACTCAGGGCAATTTTCAAACAAAGAAGATTTGGGGCCAAAGGGCAGAGTCTTGGGGATTCGGAAAGGGATCTCTGCAAGCATAAGGGGCTGTAGCTCAGGAAAGTCCTTTAAACTTTGCAAAGGACACCTGCACACTCAGTGTCCGCATTAGGACCACATTAGAGGCAATGCACAGAATAATGGAACCGTAGAATTGTAAGGGGCCCCAAGGGCGAAAGGGGGGCCCATCCACTCCAGTGTCTGTGGCCAAACACCCAATGAACTTATGGATCTAGATAGACTGCCTCTGGACCTGGAGGTTCTATTAGGACATCAAAATAGCCTGGCTGCTGGAACAGGCCAATGGGGCCCCGTCTAGTCCAGCATCCTGTTTCCACAGTGGCCAATCGAATGCCCCGAATAGTAAGCCCACAAGCAGCACCCGAGCACAGCAGCAGCAAGTCCCCCCGCTTGTGAATCCCGGCGCCTGGTATTATTCACAGGCACTGAAGGGAGAGATTCTAGCGCCACGCTGAATGCAGAGATGGTGCGGCAGGTTTCCCGGAGGGCTCCGGGTTGCTGTGTCCTTGCTTCCTACTCGGAAGTCCAGCTAAGCCCCCTCCTCCCTGTTAATTAACCTTCGCACAATGCTAGACCACCTGGCAGGGCAGATCTCCAGACCCAAGACGGGAGCAAGAGGGTGTCAAAAGAGAACTGGCTTCTGTGTGTTTG